>NC_040025.1:6613780-6651039 GCF_000972845.2 Larimichthys crocea
GAGAACAGCACCTTTACACACACACACCACACACACACACACACAACACCACACACACACACACACCCACACACACCCACACACGTGCCCCTCATCTGCCCCTGAGGCCAGAGGGGCACATGAAAGAGTAACCGAGCGCCAGGGCTACAAAAGGCGATCTACGAGTTCTCAGATCACAGGACTGTCAATGTGTGTGTGTGTGTGTGTGTGTGTGTGTGTGTGTGTGTGTGTGTGTGTGTGTGTTGTGCGCGCGTGCACATTGTAAATTCCAGTGGCATCAATGCCATGCAATTGGATGATGTGACAAAAAGCCTGATCTGAGGTGGTCGTTAATGTGACTGGAGACTGACTAAAGTCAACAGATGTGAAGCTATGCATCACGTGCAGACACACACAAACCAACACACCCAACACACACACAACACACACACACACACACACACACACACACACACACACACCTACACACACAAATTAGGAAAATTTTTCAATAACTTTATTTTGCTGATTCTGTGTTTTTCTCAATACCAGCACTCCTTCTCTTCATTCACTGTCCATGTCACTTGATCACTTCTCTCTCTCTCTCTCTCTCTCTACCCCCGTTCAAATGAAAGGTCTGAATCAAGCCTTACATTGCTTGATCACTTGATCGCACTTTAACTCACTCTGTCACTGGACACAGCGGTGTAGAGGGAGAATAACATCAGAGAGGTGTAGTGGCTTCACGGTTGGTTTAAATTCTGGAAGTGAAACATCTTTCACTGCTTTCAAATGCTTCTTGTACAGATCTGCTGTCAGATACAAAGAAACACGCTAACATCAGACAGACAGGTATCACCTCATGACCAAAGAGTAGCTGAGACAGTGGAGGGTGAATCCACAACGTTCAACACTTTAAAACAGTGAATTCAGCAAATGCCACACCTGTATCACTCTCACACTCTTCAAGTATCTTAAAAATAGTGCAACCCCTCCTGTACCATGACAGCTGGAAATGACCACTGGAAGCATTTAGCAGACACATACTGTGTGTGTTTTACAGCATATTAGGAACATGTCTGCAGCTCACTGGTGATGGATTTGGTAACAGATACTTGGTGGATGTACTTTACTCATTATGCTGTACGCAGCACGCTGCCTTAGGTTCATTCTGTGTCTGCATTTCATTTGGAGTGAACAGAGGAAACAGGATTAAGTGCAGCCTAAATATTTTATGCCAATTGTCAACAAGGCCTCAACAGGCATTCAGTGAATCTCACTCTTCAGAGATGTGTGCTGCTCTGGCAACATTAGACGTGGTGTGTGAGGATGAACCTGAGCGAGCTGCTGTGTCCACACCTAGTGGATGTGTTTTCTGTCAGCGAGGATGGAGCTGGAACATAATGCAGCCACGTCCAGTAAGTAAATAAAGACAAGTAAAGCGCATGTCACTGCGGACCACGTGCAGCCAACTGTGGCAGAGGGAGTAAGAAACATCTGAGGTCTGCCAACCACTCAGAAGACAATACTGTGAGCCAAACGCCAAATTTTTTACCATTACCAAGATATCATTTTAATGATTGTTTAATACTAATAACTTGTTAGTCTGCAGGTGTTAATATGGAGCCAAACAGAAAGTTAAGTAAACTATGTACCAGTTCAAACACCCTCAACATGCAGCACAGGGGATGGATATCTGGTTATCTGCCTAAATTTGATCTCTGTGCCAATGAAAAAGAACTCAGTGTAGTGAAATCCAGTTCTACCCGCTTCCAAATTAAACATTTCTTCTCGACGCTCATCAAGCTGACAGTTCTCTGGCAGTAAAGAACTGTGGATTTGGAGAGGGCATGAAAGAGGACGGCAGGTAAATGATATTCAAATGTGTCATCTCTTCAGAGAGAAAAACTCAGAGCTCCCTCAGGAACTGTCTGATGAATATTAATACGCGGTAACAACAGTAGCGGCGTGCCAGGCCTGTCAGGTCTGGAGACATGTTTCTAGTTTGAGGGCAGAGAGCGTCGCTTCTCCACCTCTCACAGCTTTGTCAACTTGTTTTCCCTCCGCGCTACATGGGAGCTTTGTCACTGGGCTCAGGATTCCTCTGTGCTTTGATATCTTTCCCCAGTTTGCCTTTGGTGTGTACTTCACAGGCACTGTGGCAGCACTCATTAACGCACTCTGACAATTGTTTTCCTCCTCTTTTATGCCGCTATACTACCTGCCACCCCACCTAATTGTCCCATGAGGGACATGGCAACAACAAGGACAGAGAAATGGCTGCAATTCATCTTGAATTAGCATTTGTAATGTCTGATAAAGTAGCATATTAATGGTGCTTCAGTAGAGTAATTGTAAACTACGGCTAAAGCGCAGGAGCCGTTTTAAAAACTCTAATCAGAATAGTTTGGATCCATTTTTAATATTGATATCTGACAGTAGAATCTTAATGACAGAGCTCAGAGAAGTCTTATTATTTGATCCTCTAGATTTTGACTATATTGTTTTATCAGCCCGGGCGACCCTGATGAGGATGAGTGCTTACAGATAATGGATGCATGGCTTGTATTAAGCATGTGTCATGGAGTTTAAGGTGTGTTTTCAAGATATAATAAGAACATAATTATGCTAAATCTCAAGCTCATAGAAGTGTACAACTGTACTAAATATTTTTGCTTGTCTCAACTGGATGAATATTCACTTTGATATTTAATCATTGGCATTAAAAACAAGGCTCTTTATTCGGCTCCATTTATGTTTCACTAATAAATGCCAAGAGCACCCGAGAGTCAAGGGAAGAAAAATGTATTAACTTCATTTTAAATGATTTATGAGTGAATGAATGTTATCATTAGTTTCATTTACATCGGAGCGGTTATTTCTCATTTCTGATGAAGTCTGTTCCAATATGAGCTCAATAGATCTTGGATCTTCAACAGGAGGTCTGTGACCCCTTCGGGGTCCTCAGAGTTATTGCAGGGGGGCATTCAAATTATTGTTTGATCAAAGTGTTTTCTTAATTAAAATACGTCTGATAATACACACCAACGTGAATCCAACATATTAATAGATAGATCAGACTATTCATATTAATACTAATTTACACCCATAAATCATTGTGCAGCAATGTGAGCTAGCACTATACATGTTACTGTAGGTTCAGATTAATACAAAGTATGTAGTAAGGGGTCGAGCTTATAGGTTAATTGTTAATCATAGTTTAATGGTGATAATGGTGACTGTGATGACTGTGTGTGATAAACTAGTGGGGGTTGGAAATGGGCACAGAAATCAGAAATGAGCTCATGAAAAAAGTTTATCCGTGTCAGTCGTGGAGTTAGGGGACACGAAAATATAAGAAAATATTAGGAGAGCTGTCAGGGACATTAAGCAGCTGCAGCTGGCATGAATGATGCGACGTTTTGACGTGAAGTTTGATGCTGAAACATGTCTTTTAAAAAACAAAGCAGCTCGTGACTTTGATGGGAAACTTGCACAAAGACCCCGAGGCAGCTGCTGGAGTGTAAGAAATTTTCCAAACAACTACTGTAAATACTGTTGACTTGCCAAGATATGGATTTAAAAAAAAAAAATAATAATGCACATCACAGTGTGTGTTTGTGTGTGTGTGTTTTACACATTTAATCATTCAGACTGAGTCTTCGGTCAAACAAGTGTAACCTGCAGCACTGCTGAAACTGACTGTATGCAGATGTAAAGATCCTTAATATTGCATGGCTTCATGCTTCTTTCATGTCGGTTTCAAATAATTTTGTGCATCAGACCTACACCAATCACCCAACTGCACCCTCAACACGCACATCCAGTGCTGATGTTTCAGTGTGCGTGTGTGATTAGGAATTCACTTTTATTTGCCTTGTTGCTCCACAAGTGGGAGGCACTTCACTGTACATTGCAGTAGTCTACACACAATGTCTATAACTATATCATCCATTTTTTAACACGCACACACGCACGTACAAATACACGCGCCTGTTAAGATCATAAATAGGAGGTTGTGTTCTACGTCAGAGCTCTTCATACACACAGCAGACACATACTATGAAGTCTGACAGAGGCGCAGCAGAATGTACAGTGACAGCTGTGCCCTGTTCTCAGAGCTGATTGGCATTAAAAGCGGGCGTGCAGTATTTATTCTGTCTTTGTTGTTGTTACATTAGTTCGGAGCGAGCTGACAGTCGTTGTAAAGTCAAACCCCAGATCAGCTGTCAGCAGCTGTCTGTCAGGAGTCAACACACATCCCCGCTCCCCCCAAACATGAACCATATTCTGAGTACGTATCACCTTCCACCTCGTAGTTTAGCTGTTTGAATCATCTTTGATAATATTCTAGACGTTATAATTCAACCCATCCAGAGTCCCACTGTGACCGCAGTGAGAATACTTACTATAATAAATATAATTAATTGAATCATATTCAATCAGACTAAACAGTGCAGGTTTGAAGACACCCTCAGCTGAGCAAAGGTCATCAGTTTAATATCAAATAAAAATACAGCACAATACTGCTCAGTGAAATAATCACTCTCTGCAGAATGGTACTCTTACATATAGAAATATGAAATATGATCTTCACGATCTTTTGTTTATTAAAGGTCATCTGGTCATCGCTATGATATTGAAATTTAATTATTATTTATTTCAATTGTCGATGAAATACATTCATTTAAAAATGAGTTACTTTTGACTATTTGTAGTCCCGCCCCTACATCTGATTGGTTAGACATTGCAAGCAACAGCCTATCAACACTAAAGGCTACTGTGCAAAGAGTGGAGCTGTCATATTCATATTCATCTAGTTCTTGCTTCTCAAACTGTGGTACACTGCTGGTATGTCAGCTGTCTGAGTGGTACGCAGAGGAATCTCGGAAATATCATTTGAATTGAATTGTAAACAATTTTAATTAATATTTTTAATTTAGGAACATTTAATACCATCAGTACTGCAAGAATCTGAATACTTCATCTCATAGTTATGCAGGCAGCACGTAGCGTGCATACATTCATTACTGATTATTTACGAGCTGAAATGTGATGGGGAGATAGTAAGAGGAGGTAAAATTAATTTTTAAAATGCTACAATCATGGAGGAAGAGAATGCATGATCAGGAGAACATATTTTACACTCAAGTAGCTCTGGTTCGTTCAGGATTCAACAACAGTCAATAATAAAAAAATCTTCCTGTTAGGAATAAACCTTCCTCCTGTGTGAACTGTCTGTAGCTGAATAGGGTCGGCCTCTGTATTTTTATACTGGTGGTACGCGCAGAGAGACGAATGTATTCTGACACAGTGTTAGACACGCTGTACACGCTGTAAAAACATTGATCCTTCTGTAACTGAGGACAGGGACTCAAATTTCAATACAAACTCAAGTTTTACTGTTTTGATTGATTTTGTTTGTGCTGGAGTTTGAGTTATTGTCAAGATTTACATTTTTATTATAAATGTTTATTGTTTAATATCCTTAATTACTCACAATACATATCAGCCAAGAAAAAAAACATATCAGTTGACCTACTATTTTTTGAGGGCAGGTTAAGCAGATAAATGTGTCTGTGAATAATATTTTACCATTCAGGAGCATACAGTGTATGATTTTTAACATGTAGGTCACTGATTTTCATTGTTTGTTTTTATTTGTTGACTAATATTAAAAATAAATTCTGTCCTAGTTTTTTTTAGTTGTTTTCAGTGTATTTTTATTGGTTGTGTTTTTGGCTCATAGACTATGTTTTAAAGGTTGTTGTGTGTTGTTTTGTGGGTCTTCTCCTCGTCAGCCATGAAAAATTTATATATTGAAAGATTCAATGTTGAGTACACTGAAATTACTTTGATAATCAATGATTTCATGAATCATATCACTTTTTTATTTGTTTTCCTCTCCTCAGTCAGCCAGTTCTTACCTGGTCCCAGTCTATACTGCGGAAAAATGTGTGTGACTTGATATCTGTGAAGCCCGTCTGGACCTGGCAACCCAGCCGCTCCTTAGGATCCTGTTGGAACAAAGACTGCTGGTCAGGCACGTAAACAGAAGAAACAGTATTTCAAAACAATGTGAATTATTTTCTATAATTTAACATCTAGAGGTGGTTACTGTCGGGCTGATTCTACTTTATGTGGACTGTAATAAAGTCCACGGGGGTCTGTGCCAAAAGATAGTACTCCTCTTATTAAATTTCAGATGTTAGACAGCTCCTGAGAGGATGAAGCAACTGCCATGTGGACAATTAGTAGCACCATTTCATCATGCGAGGATGCGTTTGTGTACCCCTCTGACTGTTTGGTGTGGGCCGTGGTCTATTCATCACAACAATTATGGTGATATCTCACAGAGTCCGTGTGAAAAGCTACACGGCTGTTTACATGAAGAGGAGCAGCCTCGTGCATCTAATGTCACGCACGCGAAACCTTGATGCAAAAAACATGAAACGAGGAGCTGAAATGCATAAACACAGGAAAACACACACCTGTGTTAATGATACACTCCTACATGTAAAAAGATCTGTGTGTTTTGAGGGGTCCTTATCTGAATGGAGGGTCTAAGGACAGAGGGTGTGCTGTGCTGCTTGTAAAGCCCCTTAAAGCAGACCTGTGATTGGTCATACTGGGCTATATACATCAAATCTGACTTGACATTTGTTGGGGACTATTTTTCGCAGCGGATGAATCCACATTTGGTTCTAGTTAGTATAAAGGATTGAGTTAAAACAAACTACACACCACCTGCTGTTTGTGTTCATTCTCATAATAAACACCTTAAAACTGTTTTTGGCCTCCACCTTTGAATTTTCGATTCAAACACAAAAGCAAATTGTGACAAAGTGAAGTTTGCCCGCTGTGGGATCAGAAAAGTTGATCTTATCTAAACAACTCCCCCTCGAACCACAAACTGTCGTTTATACAGTTCTCCTTCAGTTATATTCTATGCTAAACTAAGGAGGCAAATCAGAGTATTTCTCAAAATGTTGAGCTTCAGGTCTCAAGCTTCTCTTTATTTCAGCGATGCCAGTTTGGATATTGTCATGTATAGTTAGGGATGGCTCAGGTCACAAAGGTCACATCTCGTCAATCCTCTTAAGGTAATGTGTTTTGTTTTTCTTCATTTTATGATTCATGTTTTCTGTTTTAATTGTGAAACTTACCCCTCCTCTCGTTTCAGACCGCCTCACTTCCTGCCCCTGTGTTTTTTCCCCTCCGGTTTTGATTGTCTGCCCCGCCCTCATTCACCAGTTTGTTTTGTGCCTTACGTCCCAGCCTTTTGTTATTTCTAGTGATCGGATTTTCTTTTCTTTTTCAGATTTTGCCTGTTTGCTGACCTCTGCCTTTGCCTAGCCCCTTTGGATTTGTTTGCCTTGTCTGACTGATTACCGTGTACTGAACCTTCCTTTTGGCAAGTAAACTAAGTTTCGTTTGAACCCTGAACTGTTTTCGAGTCGTGCTTTTGAGTCCTACTTTTTGTGGAGTACCAGTCATAACAATGCTGCTATAAGACTAAACTGCTGGGGGACTCTCTCTCTCTCTCTCTCTCTCTCTCTCTCTCACTCTACTCAAACCTTCTGTCTCTCTGTCTGTCTCTCTGTCTGTCTCTCTTACATAAACCGACCTTAAGCAGGGCCTATGTAAAACATCTGCTAAAACACTTCAAACCTATTTACAAATCACAGTTTATCTGGCTCGTGTTCTGTAATCCAATCTGCATATCAGCTGACCCTTAGTGTGGTCCTGACCCTTAGGTTAAGAAACTCTTTTTATAGCCTGTATGGCTGAAACATGCAAGAACACAGGCATGGATTCATTGATAGTATATTTCATATGTTTCATTAAAATTTCACTTGATTGTACTGCATTTACGAACACACACTCAGGCAGTCTGAGCCACATAAAGAGACTCTCCCTGGCCGTCCATAACAAAGCTCAAGTTCTTGGCCATGATCCCACACATGATAATTTGACTGAGCAGGAGTGCACACGGACACAGAGAGGGGGGTGTGTGTGCGTGAGTGCGGGAATGGACTGCTCTCACCTTGTTTAGAAAGCCCTTGAGCACGCTGGCAGCTTTCACCGACAGAGACCTTGGGATGCGAATGGGCTTCTCAAGAATAACTGTTGGCAAAAAGAGAAGAAAGGGAGAGAGAAATAAATAAAAGGACAATCGTGAGTAGGGTGGAGGATGAGTCACAGTCCAACCTGCCTGTGGGTGACCATGTCGGCTGCGTGGGAGTGAAAGGAAGGGAGGAGATACAGAGGACACTATTCTGTTCTTTCTCTCACTTTTGATGGTCTACACACAGCCTTGAGACTCCCACAGCTCAACATGTCATACTAACGAGAATAAAAACACTCTGAGAAATAGTTTTCCCCTCCAAACCAAAATCCAAGGATGTAGTACTACTTCACAGATTAGTGCTTCACGCTGAGGTGACCACAATTCTTTTCTTCCAGTCTCTGTTCAAGGTAATGTGACCAGTGTTTTCATGAGAACGTGCATACTCCTGATTAAAATGAAAAGTTTTAGAAAAAGGACAAGTGGCTGCTTTGTCAAAAACGTCAGAGGAGACATGGCGATGTACAAATGGAGATAAGTCGAGGCATGTGTCATCTGTGGTCATGTTTAGTAACAGGAGCATTGTTGTGATAAACTGCTAAATTGAAGCTGGGGAGGAAAAAATAGGATTTGTGAGTTCAGCTGGAGAAAGTTTTCTATTGTAGTAGACAATAATCGTGAGTGGTGATGGCTGTTAAGGCTGAACACAGCCTGTGAGAAAGAAAAGAAAAAAGAAAACATAGTTCTTCATTTGTTTTTAGAATATTCTAGATTCCAGTTCAGGTGAGCTGGATTGACAGAAATGTAACCTCAGTCAGCGCCTTGCGAGATGAGGATAAGCGGAGACAGAAAATGGGTGGATGGATATAAATGTATATGAGTGGAAGAAGCTTTCACACATACAGTAATTCTTTTCGAAATCAAACGTGGACCCTTTAAAATTGTGTCATCTGTGGCTCATCTTGTTAAAAACATAGCCTCTCACAGTATATCAGGGGAATATGACTTCCTCTGTGGCGCTCTTCATCATTACAGCTGAATAAATATTAGATATTGGTACAAAATGATGAGATGAGAAGGAGGTCTGGAGTTTATTGGAGTCCCAACAATCACTGGCGTGGTTGTTATTATTAAAAGCTCATTTTAGCTCATGACAAATAATTTATGTTTGAAAGCTGAATGACCTTTAATGACACCATTACACCATCCCAACCAGTTTTTCCATTATGTTTGACTTCTTAAATTTGTTTATGTTTTAACATGTATATCACTAAATGGCTGGTTCCCCCACTGAATCAAATGCTTGCCAGCTGTCTGTCTGTCTAAAGCTCTGTGGCTGGCATGTGGAGCACCGATACCCAAAACAAGACCTGGCACAGGGTCTTGCTAAGTGACATATGGCTGGGTGGCTCCTATAGTGGATGGTTTCCATTGGCAGGTGTTCATCCAGGAACCTGCTGCTCTACCGGTAAGACCGCCAGGAGGATGGTACTGGTGGCAGATGCAGCCATGGTGCCACGCTATGCTCCTGACAGTCCCAGCAGAGACATAATGCGTCACACGAGGCTACTGTAGTATGGAGGAATTTCTGCTATAGAGTGTGTGGGTGGCTGTGTGAGGGAGGGAGGGAGAGGGGAGGAGGTAAGAGGGTGTGCTATGTAAGGGTACCATATGGCTTGAGGAAATACAAATTCAAATAAAGGGGCAGATATTATAGAGGTTCTTCAACCCCAAGGGTGCGACCACACATTTCTGTGGTCCAAACCACTCTGAAATTTATGTTCTGTAAGTTGGCACTGCAGTATTACTTACAAATACCTTCCTTATTGACCGAGGCAGGTTTTGCCTTTATTGGATAGCAGAGGCAGCCAGGAAAGCGGGGGTCATGACATGCAACAAAGGGTCAGCAGCTGAAATTGAACTGGCGCGTTGCAGTGGCCATGTGGCTCGGCTAGTAAACGGCTGGATCACTGACGTTATAAAGAATGGATGGTGCATGTGTGACGTTACCCATATGTCGCTATGAAGCTCAGAATCTGTGGCCAATGGCATCTATTGTGCCAGTGACGATGATCTGAAGCTTCAACACTTCCTCTTCAAAACATACATGTGACACATATGCTACATCATTCTTCTTCTTACAGGCAGTGCTTCACAAAAGGACTAGCAGCACATTGTTCCTTCACTTAATCCTTGAAATAGAAGGATCCTAGAAATGGTGTTCTACAATGGTGGTTAGTCTCTAATTTGGTAAATGGTAAAATTGACTTTTCTGGTCTACCAACCACTCAAAGCGGTATTCACACACTGATGTGAAGCTGAGCTCACCCAGACAGGAGCAGTTTGAGGGTCAGCATCTTGCCCAAGGACAGTTTGACTTGTGGGAATTGAATCAGTTAATGACTAGACAACCCACTCCACCACGTGAACCAAAGCCAACCCTTTGTTAATGAATGAACTCCAACAGTCTACAATCATGAGTTTACTGTAGCACATAACACTGTTTCAACACAGCCAGCCAAACCCAAAGATTTCAGGTGTTCTGTCTTACAGCTACAGGTGCAGAACTTGGTGATCTGAAGCTGATCTTGAGGATGTGGGCTGGTTAATAATCAAAGTGGGCTTGATTATCTTACTCGTTTTATATAATGGTCCACACAGAGCAACTAACCAACCAGGATTTCACCTGGTACACACACACACAAATATTTTTGTATATATCTGTGCATTTTCAACATTTAATAACTCTTCTTACAGTCAAACAAACTGAAAGTCAGCATAAATACGTTATTCCGTCATTGTTTGTACTGTAAAGTACTGTATGAGCATGGCTAATAAACACAAACGCACATGCCTCCATGATTTTCATGTCATTTTCAGATCAGGAATTAATTCCATATTAATCCAGAAGGATCACATCCCTGAGACTCTGTTAATTTTCCCTCCGCTCATTTGTTATGCGAGGCTTTCCACTTACAAGTAGGCCTAATTGCTGGTCATCAGATTTCAATCCCCGTCTCCTTATACCATTAAACTCATAATTTGGAAATAATGATCCAGCAATGGAAAACATGCTCATAAACGTGTATGTTTTGGAGGATATTTCCTAACATTCTAACTTAAACAGTTACTGTGCAGCCTGACTTGATCAAAGGCAGAGACCTGTGTTTTCAGGTGTCTCTCTGGATATCTGGCGTCATCTCAGTACAAATGAAAACGTTACCGGCTGCCAAATGAAGCAAACTAATGGAGAAAACGCTGAACTGTTCCACACATGCACCCTAAATCTCATCTGTGATAGAGGCCATGATGTACTGCCAGATTTTCCACTTCATGAAGGGTGCATGCAGCGGTACATCATTACATGAATTTTCAAGTATTAACCCATTTCATGCTCACACACATACTCTGACAGCATAATGTCACAATGACTTTTGTGTGTAAGATCTGGTACCAGGTAACAGCCCACTGCTGCACTCCTGTTATTTCTTAAGAGACACTAAGAGACACAGCTTGTCCTTTTAGTCTGACCACCATGAGTTTTTGAGCTCATGCAAAATGGTTTAGTCAAGAATTTAGTCAGCTCCAGGGTAGAATTTACTCAGTCCATAATAGACCAAACTGTCAACTGAATTTCAAACACACAAATCACTAAATTGGATTTCAAAGGTGGAAATAAATGGCAAACATACAGGATGAACATCAGCAGGAAACATTACAATAGAAACAGTATGAATGAGTTCTTATTTTCTTCAGCCTCCTCAGACTTTCATGCTTTCAAACTATTGAAAATATGCAATAACTTTACTCATATTCTGGAGAGTGGGTTGAGAGACTACAGCAAACTAATACTAATTAACACTTGAGAGAGAGTAAAATCAGCCCTGTTTCTCAGATTCCTCCATTTTAATGAAGCATACTACAACCACCTAAGCCTGGATTTACACGGGCGTAAATCCTTTACAGCCCAGAGCTGATTGTTATTCCATTACATTGAATCTGTTTTTCCCACTCCCAGAATAACAGTTATGCGTCACAAAGGGTTAAATTAACATGTTTTTGTTTAAATGGAAGCAAGCCTGCCATGTGCTCTCAATATTCTGATTTGATTTCCCACTATTCCTGTGTATAATCCCCATCTCTTAAACCATGGAGAATGTAGTTAGAAGCTGGGTACATTCATGTTGATCAAACAGAGACGGATACAGGACACTGTGGATGGAGGTTAAAGAAACAATCCTGATTACAACATTCACTGTTTCTTCTCTTTTCTTTCTTATGTCTAATTCAGAATGTTTATTTTCTTTTTTCAGTGAAATATCTCCACAAATATTGGATGAATTACCATGACATTTTGTACAGATATTCATGGTCCCCAGAGGATGGTAATGACTCATGATCCTCTAACCCCACTAGCACATTTAATTTTTTTGTTTCAAGTGAGCTGCAACACTTCAGTTGTGTTGCTTCTTGTGTTTTTGTTTTTTTAGTTTAAGCTGAATTGATCTTTTTCAGATTTTACTTTATTCTATTCTTGTTTATGATTATACATGACCATTAAACTGAATTGAATTAAACTGATTATTAATTAATATAATAATAATACATTTCATTTTCTTTATTTTTCTGCCTTTGTGCTGCTGTAACACCTTGTGGTGGGGGCCTGGGTTGGCACACAGAGAGGGAGGGGACGGCTCAGGAAAGCAGCATCAGGGGAGGTTTGGATTCGAAATGGTTTCTAATCACTGTCCCTTTGTCATATAGTAGCATGCTGGACCTGGAGTTGAGAGACACAAACATGCCAGCAGATGTGCCAGAGACGCTGGGCAGCCAAGAGCTCACAAAGAGCCTTATTTACCTGTAGTGAAGTGGTGTGTCTGAAAAATGTGTTAAAGTCTGTGTAAAGACAGAATAAATATGTGTTCTGAGTTTGTCAGACCAAATAAGAAAGTGTCAATTGTCAAAGCCAGCCAAATTTGAATAATTAAAAATATCAACAGGTTTATGAAATTAGGTGTCAAAATCAGGTAAAAATTAATTCTCAGCTCCAGGACTGTGGGGGCGTGTCCACTGAATTGATACAGATGTTCATGGTCCCCAGATGATTAAACCTTTCTGATGTGGCCGTTCCTCTAAAGGGTGTCCTCAGATGAATTAATTTACATTTCCACCGGGCAGACAGCAACAACATTTAAAAGCACATTCATGAATGAATACTTTCAGTGTGAGCGTTTGTTTCAGACTCAGCCGTTATTAAAGAGTTTATGAAAAGCATTGTTGCTATGACAAGACAGAACACTTCCTCATAAGCTTTCCAAAATAAATAAATAATTAGTACATTCAGCAATCCTTGTTGGTAAACGAACACTGCAAACAAACAATGTACTGTTACATCACTCTGTCTCACCTTGAAAGAGGTACTCCTCTGTGTTCATGTCAGGATTGTCAGTGATGATGTCAAATGGGGACCTGCCAGCCATCATCTCAAACATCAGCACACCCAGAGCCCACCAGTCCACACTGAAGCCTGGGATGGAACAATAAAGCAAGGGAACTGTATTTAGATATCAGTGATATGTGTTGTGCATGATTTCAGTCTATCCTTTAAGTATGGTTGTTGGGATCAGCATCTGGGCATGAACTGATCCAACCCGGTGTTTCGCTTTCACTCACCATAGTCTTCTCCTCTCAGGATCTCAGGTGCAATGTAGTTGGGTGTTCCACAGAAGGTACTAGTGGTGTCACCTGGTCTGATTCCCTCCTGAGCAGAAGGGGAAGGGCAAGATTAAAAGGAGAGACAGGAGACGGGGGAAGGAAGGAGAAAGAGAAGGAGTAAAGGAGAGAAAGAGAAAAGTGGAAAGGGAATAAGGCGAAGAAAAAAGTGCGAACGAGAGAGGAGTGGTTGTGTAGATAAAAGAGCCAGTGATGAAGATGTATATATATACAGTATATATATCAAAGGACAGAGGGTGTCACTCCCTGTACAGATTGTAAAGCCCCCTGAGGTTATACAAATAAAATTTTATTTGATTTATATGAGTTAATATGTGTGAGAACATGACTGGTGGAGGACAGTACTGTTGGTCAATACAGATCTAGTGCATTATTGATAACCCTACACCAGCCGTCTACACAGTCTACTGAAAGAAATCAATGTCTCTTACCTTGCACATGCCGTAGTCTGTGAGCTTGATGTGTCCTTCGTGGTCCAAGAGAACGTTGTCCAGCTTCAGATCGCGATAGATGATGCCCTTTTCATGCAGGAAGTTCAGAGCAATACAGATTTCAGCAGCATAAAATCTGTGAAGGACAAAATACAGAGTAACGTGTCTGACCTGTGAGAATCCATGCTACATGAGAAAATATCAAAATCTACAACCAGTGGTTACACTTGTTGTGTTGGTGCTGTAACGCCTAGAGTCAATGTTTCATAAAAGTCAATGGACACAATAACATTGTTGTTCATAATAGTAATGTATAGAAAATGAATGACCATCGCAGTCGCAATGGTTGTTAAGTAAGCCACAAAGATAAAAAATGATTCACGTGTGACTGTGGTAAGAAGCAAAAGGCGGCTCTATACTCGACTTTATGTGACAAATCTTCTAAGCATTGCAGCTCTATCCATAACAGTCCTGTCCTGTTTTAATAAAACCAGGGGCATATGGCTGTCTGCCAAAAGGCCGTTACTCTAACACAAAGACAAGATAAACTATTCACCCGATGAATCTGTGTGTAGTTTGGAATTCTGTCGGACCAGAAAACCAATAAAAAGAAAACATTCCTATATGAATCACGTCTGGGAACTGAGATCGATGCCCTCAGAGGATGAACCTCTTCCATTCAGAACACTGTGCAAGCTTTTCCCTCACTCCCTTGGAAGTCCACCACAGACACGATCATCAAGAAGTTCTACACGGCCATAATTCAGTCTGTTCAAAGTCCATCAGTCACTGTCTGGTTTGGATCTGCCACCAAACAGGACATGAACAGACTGATTGTTTGGAGCCAACCTGCCCTCCATTCAGGACTCATACATGGCCAGAGTCAGAAAACAGGCAGGAAACATCTCCGCAGATCCATCACACCCCGGACACAACCTGTCCCAACTCCTCCCCTCTGGTAGGCGCAACAGATCACTGTACACCAGAACAACCAGACCAGTTTGTTCCCACAGACACTCATCACTCACTATACGTGCTAATCATTTATTGTCTCTGTTTACATTCTATTCTATTATTACTCAGACACAATCTACTCATGCTGTTCATACTGTATATACTGTCACATCCACCTACTTCATGTACACAAAACAACCAATTATTCCAGCATCATTTGCAGTTTGCACCATCACACTATTGTCTGTCTTCAAATATATATACACACACATATTTGTATCTGTAAGTTATATTTATATCCTGTTGTCTTTGTTTCAGCTGTATCTCTGTCTCTATCTGTGTACATACACAGAGCAATGAAAAGTGTCCTGGACAATAAAGTGATGCTGATTGAAAGCATGAACTGGATATAAAAAGTATATAACGTGGTTATTTCTAGTTTGGAGATATGAAGGACTTCATGAGTTGATTGTCATTCTGGTGAACATTCAGAGAAATTTGAGCAAACATTGCCCTTAAAAGCCTTCATGGTTCTGACCATGATTCGATGTACTCGCTGTGCGTCTTTGGTGAGTCAGTAGGATGTTTCTTCTCCGTGTGTAGGTAGTGTGTATTCTGCGTCTAGCAGATAAGCCTTCATTAACACTGACAAGCCTCTCTCTGTCTGCCTGCTGTAAATCCATGATTGTCAAACACTGACGCAAAGACTGCAGTGGAGAGATGTTTGACAGAGAAATCACAAATCCCACATCGCTCCCCCACGTTTTTTACTGTGACAGCCTCCATTGTATGCTGTTGTTTCATTGCTGGCATCAGACTGATAGAAGCCGCGTCCTATCAGCAGCACCATCCATCGCCCACCGGCCCGCCTCCCCCACAGCGCGGGGGAATGCAGCAGGGCCCTCTCTAAGAACGCTGCTCATGAATATGTACAATCATTATAAGTGATTAACATGCTGCTTTGCATATGTACAGCCACTGTCTTCGGAATACAGATTGCAGGGGCCGATAGGGGCCCAACGGTGCCTCTCTAAATTACCCAGCCTTTGATCCAGCATTTATCAGAGCCGCAGTTGGAGTGCCCCGCGAGTAGACAGGCACAATGAATTATGGGTGCTCATTATATTTCTCAGAGGTGGAGGGGAAAAAAGTGTTAAGTTGGGTTTTGGCAGTGTTTCCACGTCTATGAAGAGCTGCTGAAGCATCTCGTTAAGCATATGTTTGTAAGGAGTACTTAGAAGAAGTACACTGTAGAGGAACATTCTAGACCGAGAAGCTGCATGTAAAAAAAAAAACAACCAAGCACACACACTCCAGCTGTCCCACACCACAAAACACAAGATGCTTTTATGAAACTGATGGTTTTTGTTCTAACCAAAAGACAAAAACTACACACACCCTGTACTTCACATAATACCAGCATGTGAAACACAAAGGAACCCATCTGGAGGAGGTTCAATCAGTCCAAACCCAAAATAGTTGCCAATTGCAGAGATGTGTTTCCTGCGTAGCTGACCAAAATCCAATCATAATTCACCCTGTCCTCCTCTCATCATGCAGCCTATTCCCAGAGGCCTCACAACTTCCTCTTGACATTTTTTATGGCAGTTTTTAGTCTTTGCATTCGAGCACAGCTAAAGGAAAAGTCACATCACATGTTTAAAAATGCTTCCTGAACATTTCACATCTGATATGAGTTATGATCCCGACAGAAATACGTGGAAGTAACACACTCATAGACTGAAGGTACATTTAGAGCCTTACATTATTGACTGGGGACAAAATCTTTGAATCATGTATATAACCAGGTGTTGTAACATCTGGATGTTTACCTTGCATGTTCTTCGGGGAGCTTCCTTTGTCGTTGCATATGAAACATCAAGTCCCCGCCATTCACGTATTCGATCACTAGAAATAATCTGTAAACCAGAGCATGGTGAGAAAATCCATCAGTATGGAGACTCTCTGAAGAACCAGACTGTTTAAGAAATGTGAAAATAAAAAAATGCAGATGATGTCATAAGTCTTATCTGATATGAAAGTAGCATGTGAAATGTCTCCACACATTTTGACACTTTTTATTCCTATTTTCTGTTTTTCTGATCATTTCTGATGTTTCTTTTCCAGGATCAATAACATATTTCTGATCGTCTTCATCATTTCTGTGTGTTTGGACTAAATGAACTACACACATTTCACATTTCACAGACACAGAGTGATTAACAGGATACATTTATTTCCATGGGTTTTGTTAGTAATTACAAAATAATAAAAATACACCAGCCTTATCCTTTACTGAAGGAGACACCAGCATCAGAGAATAATAGTTCATAAGCTACATGAGCTGTTGTAAAGTGTCCATCTTATCGTGCTCTTACCGACTTTGCGTCTGGAAACAGGAGTGGAGGCCGACTAAGAATGGATTGGTGGACGCCTGCTCAAACACATGCTTCTCTGTCTGCACCCAGTCAATATCCTAGAGAGATGAGGAGAGACAGACAGAGGCAGACATGACATGAACCAAAGATAATATATTAACAATCAATTTGTGTGATCAATAGACCACAAACAGATGAATGGAGATTTTAAAAAAAGCACCACAGATGAAGTCAGTCCTGAGAACAATCGTCACACTCAGGATTATTCTGAGACTGTTTTGTTCTGTGGACACGTTTACTGGGTTGGTCTTTGCCAAAAGATTACCAGGCAGCATGAACACCAAACCATCCTCCAGTGAGTCACTGACACGAATGAAGCCTCAACAGAACCTTTTGCAAATCCCATCCTGACGGGATGTGTGGGAGGTATGAAATGTAGAACAACTTTAAAGAAAATTAATTTGTTCAATCTACAATTTGAGCATGAGGACAAATGTACTGGGACATCTGTGCTCACACCTTAGAACATGTCACGTTACACTTCTTTGCTCGATTTTTTGGGTGTGGTTGAAATTGTAACGTTTGAGTTGATACGAAAAAGGTTGTAGCTTTACACCAGTTCAAAATAAATCAAACTAGTCAATTACAAGTTCAAATCCGGCAAAGCATTTGATCCATGGAAAAGTTTCTACATGTAGTATCATCATGAAAATACATTTAATGATCAAGAATTGAATGTTCGAGAGGACACAATATAAGAGAGACAAAACAGAGATGAAAGTCTGGACAGGTCTGTCTTTTTAAAGTGCAAAGGACAGAACTCCAAAATGTATCAACCACACCTTTTTAAGGTGGAGTTAACTGTATCTGCATTGCCCTGCAGAGCCTTCACAGGTTCAGACACAGCCAACAAGCTCCAGACATCATTCTAGACAAACAGACGGAAATGGCGATACTGTGGCTCAACACTGAAGAGCTTCGAGTAGCACTCTATTTCCTCCACTTAGACCTGCATGACTGGAGTTTATTGTAGGCACACACAATAATGAATGTTTATATCACGGGGATGTCTAGAACTGTGAGGGCTCGCCGGCTCTCTACAAAGTAGCTTCAGATATAAATGCTCAAGTACACGATGCCGCCAAACTGTTCTTCAGTAACGCAGCAGCTGATTCAATGTACTTGGTTACGTTCAGCTACAGTCAGTCAGTAAAGCAAGAAGCCTTGAGACTATATAATAATATTCACCAATCTGGTATAACCAGAGTTCAGTTATCTGTCAGCGGAGGTTTAATTGCTCATACTTCAGTTGGAGAGAGCTGTGAGTGTTTCGCCTGAGGCCGAGATGGTTTATGCTGATTTAAAGTGTCATTAAGTCGATGCTACTTAATGTTTTATGTGAGCTACAATAGAGTGTGTCTAAATGTTGAGTTCCCCATGCTGTGCTCCTACACCATATGGTTAATTTATTACATCACAATAGAGACCCCATAATGTGCGTATGATAGCGCTTTCCTTCTGGTCAACTCATTATTACTTAAGGAATTTATAATAATGCAGAGTACACCATCACAACACCTATTAACACGTGTTGGTCATTTCAGTTGCTTTGCTCTGCTGCAGTCTGTCTGTGCAGAGCTCTCCGGCTGCCTTTGATGTCAGGCATTAGACTGCTAAAGACATGAATTATTAAACTAATGTGCATGATTAGAGCAATGAATAAATTAAAATGGGATGTCCGATCAAAACACAAGGAGGGCTGGCTGAATTCCTCAAATCCTCTTTAATAGGAGAAAATTGCATCTTTGTTACGGAGTCAGTTTTGTTTGAGCTGCCACACAAAACGTGGATTTAAGACTAAAGTGTTTATGTGTGGAAAAGAAAAGAAGCTGATGAGGGAAGTGGAGGCATGAAGCCGGTGACATGATTAATGTGTCCTGGATTAGTTGTGCAGATGTTGGATGATGCAGGACAGTGATCCTCCGCCTGGCTTCACGAGCCTGGTGGTTGGTGGGTTTACATGTTGAGCAACAGTGGCATCTAGTGGGCTTATGTGACACAACACAAAGAGAAAAGTGAACAGGGTGCAGCGCTCTGCTTGTTTTCAGGCCTGTTTTCTCTGTAACTCCACACTGCAACTATCTCAGAATATGAACTGTACAGATAAATCCACTTGCTTTGCTTTGATACTGGTGGAGGAGCAGCATTCAGCACACGTTTGTGCAAAATACAAAAACGGACGTGAAGAGCAGTCATGTGAAGATTGAAGATTGAAGATTCTACAGTCTCAGTCTGGAAAACGTTGAACAGACGTTGTGGTTTAAGTTCATAGAATGCGTTTAACTGAATTATTTGAGTGACTGTCAGAGCAAGAGATAATATCCGTCATATAATATCGAAGAGTGGTTAAGATATGCACCTGAGACTTATTTGGTTAATACAAACAAAAATGTCAAAAGTTTACAGGCTGGAAATATTTCTTGGTGAACAACACTGTGACTGTGTGCTGCCTCCTGAGTTCTGTCTTCACAATGAGGTTGCCTTCATCCACCAAGAAGCAGTGGGCGAATGGATAAACAGTTATTCATCAAAAAAAAAAAAAGTGAAACCAAAAAGTGTTGTATTCGGATTAAACAAATGAGACATCAGCAGCTCATCAAATAGTGAGCTGCACTATGGAGGTGAATATAATCATGTTGTGGGGCTTGTATGTCGTGTACATGTCAGAAACATCGGATAATCCACAGAACACACGGTTAATATGTTTCTTTGGAAGGCAGTAGACTCACACATCTTATAAAAGCAAACACTCTGGATATCACGGGAAGGCTGTGTCATAAAAGTGCGTTTTGACATGGGTAAAGTGAATGTGGAGGCATTGTGACTGTACACCATGTTCTGCCAGCTACGTTCACATTTATAATAAAGACTGAATGTGCACTGATATGTATGTCTGTGTGTTTCCTGCTTTAGGAGCGTTATGCAGACTTTTTGAAATGGATTTCACGTCATGTTCATCTGGCATTTCATCAAAGAAAAAAAAGATGTTAAACCCGGATTTCTTCTCCTCCTGTGAGTCATCCACTCACTTATTCCTGCCTTCTCCTAAGCCCTTTCCCCAATTCATAAGCTCTGTGCCACTTTTGTGTTGTTTCCACTTGGTCCCCCCATTATCCAATCCCTTTTCCCTCATTCCTTTCAGAAGCTCAAACCAGTCTCTGACTCAGTCTTATTTTGCTGTTACATTCCTGCTTTCCATCTCTTCATACATTTTTCAATGCTCTGTCTCCACCCTTCATTTTATCCCCCCATCGCTTCTTTCCTCACTGATTACTGCTCTTAGACCTGTTACATAGTCCAGCGGTTCTCAATCCCTGCCCCTGGGACTGCTGTTTTTCATTCTGATCACGTAATCGGGGACAGATACACGCTTGGAATGCAAAACCAGCAGTCTAAGTCTAAGAACATGTCCTAAAAACATTACACAGAATGCTAAAATCCATCATCATCCACCAAACACATCTGGCTCGATGACTGCATCGACCCTGGCTTTTCAGTGCTGATAATTCACATGCAGGTCTGATTTTTTGGCAATGCGACCTCAGTCTGAACAGTTCTCTCAGAATTCATGTGACTTTTACGTCACTCATCATGAAAATTGAAATCTGTTTCTATGAATCACGTCCCACGACGTCTGGCTCTGAGTCTGCATCCACACACACCTCTGTACCACTAAATGCTAAGTCCTCATGAATTTCAGTTCCAGTGCACATCTACTCATAAATGAAACTCTAAACGCTGCCATCAGTGCCACCAGATTTATTTCTGCAATAGAGCATGCGTGTGATGTTGTATGACGTCAAAAAACAGAATTCAGCGCTAAGGCTTGTAGTGTGAACGTCACCCTCGTGTCTTAAATGAGCTCCACCTTACAGTAAAATACACAGCGAGTGGTCTCGTAGCATCACGTGAGCACAAAGTGGAGGTGGAAACAGAAAAAGTAGTGAAGCCACTCTATCAGCCATGAGGGAGAGAACGTGATTAAATCCTGCTTTTCTGGAGCAGTGACGCATGTTGAAGACGGGAAATAGGACAGTGGTATATCCTGATGTCACCTACATGCGGGTTAACATTGCAATCAGTAGGTGCAGCAGTGTGTGTTGGCATGATATAGGCACCAGAATGAGCCATACAGTAATGTCACCTTGGTCTATTTTCAGGCTGTGCAAGGGAAAAAGAGGTGAAGCTCCTCATAGAGCGACAGTTTGCTTCAGATGTGCAGAAATACATGCAGCACAGGTGAACTAACAGCAGAACACAAACAGAACACTTCTCACTCGCTCATCAAATCTTAGAAATCCATTTCTGGACACAGAGATCACCTTTTCGTTTCAGGTTCATGGAACAGAGTTTCGTTCTAGTTTGGCAAATGCAGCCCAGTGCACATGCTCAGTGATGGCAGGAGGCACAATAGACAATTCCTAGACTCTCTGTTTATCTATCTATGTTAAAGACTCTGACAACATGAGCAGGAAACATGAGTATTAACATAAGTGCTCTTGCTGCCAGTTTCACCTCGATGTAATGTAACGGTTGGTTTGTTTACGACGTGTTGATCGTGACTGCTCAGTTTCTTGACCTTTGCTGCATTGAAGCTGCTTTGCTTGAGATCTCAGCAACTGCCTCAGTGATTAGAACGTTCTCATAACTGATAGAAATGATGGTAAAACGTTTAAAAAATAAGACCTAACTTGTTATAAAGTAAAAAATTCTTCTTCCGCCACACTCTCACCTCTTATTACTGTTGAGTAATCCATGACTACAGTGTTGGAGCTGACTTCACTCAATCTGTCTTGTACTTTGCAGGTAGCTTGTCCTGACACCTGTCCTTCCTGCCCCTGTCTCACATCCATGACACCCTAAGTGTAAGCGTCCTCAGTGTCTCACCTCATCATCGTGGACCAGCTCCTTTTTCACCACCTTCATGGCGTACACCTGCTCGTTCTTCTTTAGCCTAACCAGCAGGACCTTGGCGTAGCTTCCGCGCCCGATCACTCGGATCAGGTCAAAGTCGCCCAACCCGAGAGTCAGGCCCTGGGACAGCTTAATGCCATCGATGCCATCCACTACTGCTTTGATGTCCTACAGGAGGGAGAGGCAGAGTGGTATGAGTGTACTGATACATTCAACATAAATACTTGAGTTTTCTGAATTGAATTGAATATGCAGAATTCATATTATGTTTAGGTTTTAGGTAGAAGATGCAGTCAGAAGAAAGGAAAAGCAAAAACATTGAACCACAGAGTCTGACACTATTTTCTCTGAAATGATTCAGAACACTCTCACCTCTGTGTCTGCATCTTCGGATTTATCCACTGTGCAGTTGTGCGGTAAAAAAGATACTGCAAATAAAAACAACAGAAAAAAGGTTACAGTGTGACAGAAATGAATCTGCACTTCTAGAGTTGACCTGTTCTTTGTTTTGGCCAGTAGAGGGAGGCAGAGTACAAATAATCTCACTCCAGCTATCCACAGGAAATACCAAATAAGGTCACTCCACAGGCGCTCCCAGAGCATCTCACATCAGGGACCCCAAACAAACCATGAGCTCCTTTAAAGAGGATGTAAGACACTTGTTCTTTAAAACTGTTAGCCTCTCTACCCCTGACACTAACTCTGAACTAACTAACCAAACTAAGAGCCACGTTCAGCTGCATGCAGGTACAATCATAGTGAAAGGTATTTCTACCTGTTGACACCACATGACAATAAAAGCAAAATATGCCTCCTAATTTGTGGTTTAACAATGTTTTTTTTCCCCCCATGAAGATAGAAAATACCTTTCATTGACTCTAAAGCTGTTCATGTTTTAAAGGAGTGTACAGGATTTAGTGGCATCCAGCAGTTTAGCTGTGCTCTGCAGCGCCCTCACATCACCCTCTGCTACCCAGTGGCAAGGAGAAACTACGGCAGCCACGAAATACATGGAAACCACTACAGGCTGTATGTGAGCCTGTGTTTGGTGTGTCGGTTCTGCAGCGTCTGTAGATATAAAAAACTAATTCTAAGGATTCTTATATATATTATATGCCATTATATTCTGTGACACACTGGACATTTACATTTATGTCATTGTTAGCATTTGTTGCTTCTTTATGTATTTAATATTAAAACATGATTAGCATTAGTGTGTAGTAAGGGTCTGTATGCCATGGTTACTGTCCTGAAGTGTCGACATGTTTGGTGTTTTTCTGCTGCACAGTTAGTCGTTCTCTAGAGAGATCAGATCTGCTCCTGAGTGTGTTCACTTCTCTTTTAACCTGCAGACTGAGCTTGTACATTATATATAAAGGGACTGGAGCCAATAACATGCTAACATTCTACTGCACTGTTCAGAAAGAAAGAAGAAAGGTCTCAGTGTCTTACTCCCATCTGTGTCCTCTGCGTCGTCTGGTGGAAGGTCCACCTCTTCACTCTTGGCATCTGAAGGGGGCTCTTGTGATGGCATGACTGGATCCTGAACAAAGAAATTCAAAAGTCCACCTAAATATCCCCTCACACATACTGGCAAACATCCACTTAAATATTCACCCATGGTTTCACGCTCCTGGAAGAGTGTATGATAAACCATGTTTGCAAGTGAGGAGAGAGAAGTGAGGTGCTCTCAGCTAAGGTGGAGACATGGTTGTGCTCACAGACTCTAACGACAGTGTGGGGGGTTTCACCAAAAAGGCGTTCAATCATTTCATCTTATCAAGCCTCAAAGTCTGAAGATATCAGGCTGAAGCCGGCCAAGAGAGGGACTGACTTCCTACAGCTGAGTGCCCAGTCCCAGCGCTACATTGATTTTCTGGTCAGGATTTTGGGGCTGAGTTTTGGATCTTTGTGTTTGATCAGACACTCGCTGTGTAGTCCAGTGGATTCACATAAGCACACTCGTTTGCTGTCAGTAAACGCGATGCCTCATTTCAATAGAATGGGATTGAAGAACAGGAGAGTAATGCGTTCAGCTTGTGCCTGAATGCATTGATCTATGTCTGTGCTACTACAGCAGCTCACAGCACTTTCTTACTCTGTGACTATACAACATATTCATGGATGGGCGACGTAGAGGGACTGAAGTTAAACTGTCTGATCAAACTAAAGTGCTGACACTTCAGACTTAACCCAAAAGTACAGTGAGCAACACACAGTTCAACTGGACATTTGAAGATTAATGTTTCATTTGCACAATAAGAGATACATTTATTTCCTTTACCTGAAGATGATATTTAAGATGCACAATATATGTACCAGGGATAAAGGATCAAGTATCAGTCGATACAATAATTTATTTTGAATTCTTATGTAGCGTTTGATCGACTTTATGTTCTATGAAAAAGCATATTTGAATTTCTCATGAGCAGAAATTGTCAGAACTGTTCTTTATTTTTCAGTTAGATTTGGTTCCATCAGAGCTGTGGGATATTAAACCATTCATCTTTGTTCACCACACCTGAGCCTGTCTTACCTTCAGGCGTGCATAAAGTTATGAGCTTCTTTACAAACTACAAGAATGAGAAATGATCTCTTATCTCGTTTGTATCAGCCACAAGAAGCAGGTCATTGTCAACGATTGTGTCAGATGAAGAATCTATATCATGAATGCCTGATTCAAAATGTGAGAACAGAACCAGGATCCTTTCATTTTATAAAATATGTTTTCTTCCTTTCAATCAGTTATGATAATGTTGTTATTTATGTTATTCACTTTTTGCAGTTTTTGCACATTATTTAACTGTAAATTAGATTTTTTTTATATAGCTTTATATATATATATATATATTGTTCTTAATAGATTGGTTACTTTTTAATATGTTGTTTTTGTTTGTTTGTATACCTGGTGTATTGTAACAAAAATAATTGGGATTATTAAAGTATTTCTGATTCTGATTCTGATTCTGAATAATGAAAACCACAAACATTACATCATTTTGCACACACATATTTCTGATGGTATGTGAGTGCAGACCTGATGGGCAGTGAAGATCTGTCCGCTGTTTCATAAGCTGCGTGAATAACTCTCCTGTTTTGTCACTTGATCAGGAGTAGGCAGATTCCAGACGTCTGATAACATCTGTCCTAAAAGCTTTAAAGTTCTGGACGGCCGACTGGACTCTGCTAGTCCAGCTGAACTTGAACATGAGGGCGAGCTTGCACATAGTACATTCCTGCACAAAACTCTCTCATGTTTGAAAGTTACTCTATTTATCTTTACTTGCTTTTTATCTTTTTAAAACTTTTTTTTTCCACTTACTACATTTGTTATGCACCAATTCCTTGTATGTGACAATAAACCTGACTCTGATTAACGTGCACAGTGTAAGTACAGTATATGTTTAACTTGTGCTGCTGTCACGTGATCTCTCCCGGTGATGAAATGTAATCTTTATCTCAGAGTGTGAGAGACTGTGTTGGCGGTGAACAAGACAGGCTGCTGCTGCTCTGTGTGCTGCTCAGCACATGATGGAATACTCACCATAAGCCTTTGGCAGGTCTGAGGGATGAGTCTGTGACAGCGCTTATGGACCAGCAGTTTGCAGTTGATACACTTGTAGCCCTGCCTGCCCAGCCCCCATATCCTTTCACTACAGTGGCCACAGTAGGCTTTCTGTAAGACACACACACAGGACAGAACACACTGACAGGTTAGTCTAACACACACACACACACACACACACTGACTGACACTATTTTTTCAATAAGGATTCATTAACAAGGAGCACTGACAGAATGTGACGGATGGACAGTGTGAACTCACTCCATACGTCAGATATATTGCACGTTTTGTTGACATTCTAATATAGAACTAACTTACCTTGTTTTATCTTGTATTCAATGTTACTGAACATAATAATTCTTGATTAACCAACCAAAATGTGTCTGCAACTAAATCCTTAGTCTTAGTCTTCTTTACTTTCTTTGATCAGATCCTCAGAATTTTAGAATATTTTGTTAAAGCTCCATCAGTTTTATTTTTATTTTTTTATTTTTCTATTTATTTTTTGCCTTCTGGGGAGCAAAACTCCACAACAGGCTTAAATTCACATGCTCTTCACATATTATGGTGTATTAAAGTTCATATGGTGAATGTGAAAGCAAATTGTATAATCCAGTTCATATGTACATACACTGCACTTCTGGTTAGATGCTAAACTGCATTTCATTGTCTAGGTACTTGTTACTTTGTGCAATGACAATAAAGTTGAACTGAATTGAATCTAATCTGATTTAAATGAGTGTCTGTCTGTAAATCCAGCAGACATAGAACAACATTTAGAGCTGAACACGAGACCTGCGTGAAAAAAACACGCCCTCCTGACTCATTTGGATGGAGTCAGTGTGGTAACGCAGGGATATCATCGACACACACCCCTGGACGTCTGAGCAGGTGTGGAATGCTCCTCAATCCAGAGAATAAACCCACACCCAAAAATAAGGGCCAATAGGAGCCAAAAGAAAACACTGGACAGAGTTTGTGGTCAGGGACAATGCACGACACCATCCGCAAACCCAACAACAGACCTTTGTCACAGCAGCCATTTTGACATTAAAGTAGGGTCAGTGCAGGCGTTTCTATTGATACTAATGAAGATTCTGTTCCACTGTTTGCAGCAGAGATTTGTCACCCTGACTCTATTTGACCTGAATAGAACTGAACCTTCATTTGTATCATTGGTAACACCTGTGTTTTCCTACTGTTACATGTCTATTCTGCAGCTTTTAATTCCATGAAGATGATGTTTGACCAGCCCTCCGATGGCAGCACTTGGCTGTGCGGTGTCTTCCTGCAGGATGAGCTGGTGGTGCAGGCAACAGGCACTAAAAAGAGCTCACAGCAGCACTATTCTGCTGGATAGCTTGTTGTTTGCTGCTGAGCAGGTCATGTACAGAGCGTTCATCATCGCTTTTTCACTGAAAACAGCTGGCTGCTGCTGTTGCTGCTGTTGGAAATTAGGTTGATGAAAGACTCTAAACCCTGAAAGATTCCATATAGCTGAGGGGAACTGCAGAGTCGGATATTTCTTTATGAGCAGCCCCTTTCCCCAGCACAAACATTTGACCTATTGTTAATATAAAGTGATGATCAGTGCAGTTTTAAATGAAGACAGGGTAAAACACGAAGATATCAATAAAGTATTGTTTTGGTGTATTGTAGGTACAGAAATCATCAAACAGCATCATAATGGCACATTAGTTGTTGATATCTTTTACATAATATGTGGTCCAGATTTTATCAATGCATTACTATGTTTTTGAATAATACTACTACAATGGCCAATTACACATGGGATTACATGACACAGGTTAGTAGTTCAGTTAGTAGTGCAGAGCTGTTGATTTTGAAATAACTGCTCCGTTTAAACCAATTAAAAATGAATTCATCGTTCATCATCGGAGGCTTTTAAATATATGTTGGGTTTTATGTTTCTGCACGTTCAACAAAGAGATCACACGTTTATTAATGTCTGGGAATGATTCTGAATTCACTGGAAGTGTAACAAGTGTAAACGTGCAGCACTGTCTTTATGATACATATAATTAGTACAAAATAAATGGATTCTCTGCCCTTTCCAAACATTCAATCTGGTTTAAGAGGTTTGTTTCACATCATTGTCGTTGAGTCAAGCAATACTGAAGTGAAAATCTATATTTTGAAGTTTACATGATAGTTTCCAGACTTGTTTGTACCTGGTATTGTATACAATATTATGATATCTGCTATAGGGCTCTGGATCATTCCCTCTGTCATGTATATCCACTGTAAAGACTTTCCTTTGCTGTGTGTTACATAACATGGCCTCCACAGTGTCTGTTCTTTCTTTGTGGTTATAGTTCAGCTCGTCTCTGAGCTGATTTATCTGTTACCTTTATTATCACCGAAGGATGTTAAGTTTGCAGCTCAGTGTCCCTGGACATCAATAAATCTCTCTCCATAAGTCTCACTGAAGACTAAACACTTATGGTATGTAAGTGTGTGTGTGTGTGTGTGTGTGTGTGTGTGAGAGTGTGTGCGTGCGTGTGTGTGTGTGTTTCGGCGTATTGACGACATTCATTCACAGGCTGTGGGTGCCGACAGTGTAAAGAACAAAGAGTCCCAGTCAGTGCTGTGTTGCCATGGAAATGCTTCAGCGTGACTTCAAAGAGAGTCGACACAGAGGTTAAGAAGTACATTTATGAATTCATCACAAACTTTTGCCTCGCTCCCCGTGCCTTTCCCCCGGCACAGAGCAACAGCCTGAGAGGGAGGAAGTAAAAGAACTTCTGAGAATGTCATCAAGCCAGAAAATAAGTGCATAATTTTTATTCATCATTCCTTTTTATTCCCTCTTCTCCGTCCTCGGGTTCAGCTCTGTTAAGTTGTACTTAAAGCACAAAGTGCTCTGAGCTAATCTCAGTATGCTTACATGTTCACAGTGACAATGCTCACACTGTGATATTAAGCAGATAAATTAACCACGTTCACTGTTCCAGCATTTGTTAATTAGCACAAACACAGCAGGTTCATGGGAATAGTATCAGTTTTGTTTGCACTGGTCATGAAGCAAATACTGCACATTTGGAAATGAAATTATGACTAGGGATGGGAATCGAGAACCGGTTCTTGTTGAGAACCGGTCCCGTGTGTTTCAATTCCATGGAATCGTTTCGCAGTTTATCTAACGATTCTCTCATCAATTCCAGAAAGCACGAATTACGGCACGTAACTTACGCAAGTTTCGCACGTGCAGTGCAATCAGTAGTAAACAATGTCACCCACTCGGTTCAAACGCTCAAAAGTTTGGCTGCATTTTAACAAAACAGATGGCAACAGGGCGACTTGCAATCATTGCAAAGTAGAGATAACAGCGTCAGGAGGGAAAACGACAAACATGCAGAAACATTTGCGCACACAACATGCGATATTTTTAAATGAATGTCGTGTTTTTGACACGCTTCGGACTGGAGATCAATCTCAATCTAGCAGCAGTGGCAGCAGCCAGGCTGTGACCACCTCTGTGGTTACTACAGAAGGTAACTCTGGTAAGAAACACACTGTCTACCATGTTAGCGCGATGTGCTTCTTTGTAAAATATGCTATAACAGTTAAACATTAAACAAATGCCTTCTGCATTACATTTAGAAGATGACCATGACATTTTTCCCAAATGAGAATCAATAAAGAATCGAATCGTTAAGCAGAATCGATAATAGAATCGGAATCGGAAAAATCTTATCAATTCCCACCCTTATTATGACCTTCTGGAGCTGGAGGAAAAAATCATCCTTTGGAGAGCTAAAATATAATCATATTTAGAATGTATCAGCGGTTCACTGATGTGCCCCCCACAGTAAGAAGGTTCCCAATGTCAGCCGGGACCTTTTTGGGTGGAGTTTGGATGTTCTCTCAGATCTGCGTGGGTTCCAAAGACATGCAGGTAGGTAAAGATCATCCAATTAGAGTGTGAATGTAAATGAATGTTTGTCTCAGCCCTGTGATGAACTGGCGACCTGTCCAGAGTGTACCCCGCCTGTAGCCCACTGTCAGCTGTCGGCTTCATGCTAACTCATCCAACAAAGTCAATATATTTCGATCAAAACCTGTAAAGCAATCGTTGTGATTAGGGATGTAACGATACACTCAACTCACGACTCGATTCGAGTCACGATTTTTTGTTCACGATACGATTTTTTCACGATTTTTTTAAATCTGAATTAGTGGAACTTGTTGGAGAGTTAGCATGAAGCCGACAGCTGACAGTGGGCTACAGGCGGGGTACACTCTGGACAGGTCGCCAGTTCTACTCACAGGCTGAGACAACATTCATTTACATCTAATATGCTTTCCACCCAAAAAGTGTCCCCCGGTCTGACATTGGGAACCTTCTTACTGTGGGGGGCACATCAGTGAACCGCTGATACATTCTAAATATGATTATATTTAGCTCTCCAAAGGATGATTTTTTTCCTCCAGCCCAGAAGGTCATAATAAGGGTGGGAATTGATAAGATTTTTCCGATTCTGATTGCTATTCGATCGACGATGCTCATTTGGGAAAAATGTCAATGGTCATCTTCAAATGTAATGCAGAAGGCATTTTTAATGTTAAACTGTTATAGCATTTTTACAAAGAAGCACATGCGCTAACATGGTAGACAGTGTGTTCTTACAGAGGTTACCTTCTGTAGTAACCGCAAGGTGGTCACAGACTGGCTGGCTGCCACTGCTGCTAGGTTGAGATTGATCTCCCAGTCCGAAGCGTGTCAAAAACACGACATTCATTTAAAATATCAGTTGTGTGCACAAATTGTTTCTGCATGTTTGTGTTTTCCCCTCCTGACGCTGTTATCTCACTTGCAATGATTGCAAGTGCCCTGTTGCCACCTTTTTTTGGAAAAATGCAGCCAAACTTTGAGCGTTTGAACCAAGTGGGTGACATTGTTTACTACTGATTGCACTGCACGTGCGACTTGCGTAAGTTACGTGCCGTAATTTGGCTTCTGGAATTGATGAGAGAAATCGTTAGATAAACTGCCAAACGATTCCATGGAATTGAAACACAACTCGATTCTCCATCCCTAGTCATAATTCATTTCCAAATGTGCAGTATTTGCTTCATGACCAGTGCAAACAAAACTGATACTATTCCCATGAACCTGCTGTATTTGTGCTAATTAACAAATGCTGGAACAGTGAACATGGTTAATTTATCTGCTTAATATCACAGTGTGAGCATTGTCACGTGACATGTAAGCATACGGAGATTAGCTCAGAGCATTGTGCTTTAAGTACAACTTAACAGAGCTGAACCGGGCGGAGAAAAGGGAATAAAAAGGAAAGATGAATAAAAATTATGCACTTATTTTCTGGCTTGATGACATTCCAGAAGTTCTTTTACTTCCTCCTCTCAGGCTGTTGCTCTGTGTCGGGGGAAAGGCACGGGGAGAGGCAAAAGTTTGTGATGAATTCATAAATGTACTTCTTAACCTCTGTGCGACTCTCTTTGAAGTCACGCTGAAGCATTTCCATGGCAAACACAGCACGACTGGGACTCTTTGTTCTTTACATGTCGGCACCCACAGCCTGTGAAGATGTCGTCAATACGCCGAAACACACACAACACAACACACACACACACACACACACACACACACACACACCACACACACACACACACACCACACACATACCATAAGTGTTTAGTCTTCAGTGAGACTTATGGAGAGAGATATTGATGTCCAGGGACACTGAGCTGCAAACTTAACATCCTTCGGTGATAATAAAGGTAACAGATAAATCAGCTCAGAGACGAGCTGAACTATAACACAAAGAAAGAACAGACACTGTGGAGGCATGTTATGTAACACACAGCAAAGGAAAGTCTTTACAGTGGATATACATGACAGAGAGAATGATCCCGAGCCCTATAGCAGATATCAAATATGTATACAATACCAGGTACAAACAAGTCTGGAAACATCATGTAAACTTCAAAATATAGATTTTCACTTCAGTATTGCTTGCTTCTAGACGACAATGATGTGAAACAAACCCTTAAACCAGATTGAATGTTTGGAAAGGGCAGAGAATTCATTTATTTGTACTAATTATATGTATCATAAAGACAGTGCTGCACGTTTACACTTGTTACACTCCAGTGAATTCAGATAATTTCCCAGACATTAATAACGTGTGATCTCTTTGTTGAACGTGCAGAAACTAAAACCCAACATATATTTAAAAGCCTCCGATGATAAACGATGATTCTTTTTAATTGGTTTAAAACGGAGCAGTTATTTCAAAATCAACAGCCTGGCACTACGAACTGAACGACTATTGTGTTGTAATCCCATGTGTAATGGGGCCATTTTATGGTATATTCAAAACAGTAATGCATTGATAAAATCTGAACACATATTATGTAAAAGAATCAACAACTAATGTCGCCATTATGATGCTGGTTGATGATTTCTGTACCTACAATAACACTAAAAACAATACTTTATTGATATCTTCGTGTTTTACCCGGTCTTCATTTAAAAATGCACTGATCATTACTTATATAACAATAGGTCAAATGTTGTGCGGGGGAAAGGGGCTGCTCATAAAGAAATATCCGACTCTGCAGTTCCCCTCAGCTCTATGGAATCTTTTAGGGTTTAGGTCTTTCATCAACCTAATTTCCCAACGCAGCAGCAGCAGCAGCAGCCAGCTGTTTTCAGTGAAAAGCGATGATGAACGCTCTGTACATGACCTGCTCAGCAGCAAACAACAAGCTATCAGAGAATAGTGCTGGCGGTGAGCTCTTTTAGTGCCTGTTTGCCTGCACCACCAGCTCACTCCTGCAGGAAGACACGCACAGCCAAGTGCTGCATCGGAGCTGGGGCACATCATATTCATGGAATTAAAAGCTGCAGATAGACATGGACAGTAGGAAACACAGGTGTTACCAATGATACAATGAAGTTCAGTTCTATTCAGGTCAAATAGAGTCAGGGTGACAAATCTCTGCTGCAAACATGGGAACAGAATCTTCATTAGGATCAATAGAAACGCCTGCACTGACCCTACTTATGTCAAAATTGTGCTTGTGACAAGGTCTGTTGTTGGGTTTCGGAGTGTCTGCATTGTCGCCTGACCACAAACTCTTGTCCAGTACGTTTCTTTTGGCTCCTATTGGCCTTATTGTTGGGTGTGGGTTTATTCTCGGATTGAGGAGAGTTCCACACCTGCTCAGACGTCCAGGGGTGGTGTCGATGATATCCCTGCGTTTACCACACTGACTCCATCCAATGAGTCAGGAGGGCGTGTTTTTTCACGCAGGTCTCGATGTTTCAACTCTAAATGTTGTTCTATGTCTGCTGGATTTACAGACAGACACCATTTAGATCAGATTAGATTCAGATTCAGTTCAGCTTTATTGTCATTGCACAAAGTAACAAGTACCTAGACCAATGAAATGCAGTTTATGCATCTAACCAGAAGTGCAGTGTATGTACATATGAACAGGATGATACAAATTTGCTTATCACATTCACCATATGAACTTTAATACACCTAATATGTGAAGAGCATGTGAAATTTAAGCCTGTTGTGGAGTTTGCCTCCCAGAAGGCAAAAAATAAATAGAAAAATAAAAAATAAAAATAAAACTGATGGAGCTTTAACAAAATATTCTAAAATTCCTGATCCAATTTAGATCAGGATAAGTCAAAAGAATATAAGATAAGGAAGCAGACCATTTTGGTTGGTTAATCAAGAATTATTATGTTCATAACATTGAGACAAGATAAAACAAGGTAATTAGTTCCATATTAGAATGTCAACAAAGTGCAATAGTCTGATGTATGGAGTGAGTTCAACACTGTCATCCGTCACATTCTGTCAGTGCTCCTTGGTAATGAATCCTTATTGAAAAAATAGTGTCAGTCAGTGTGGTTTGTGTGTGTGTGGTTAGACTAACCTGTCAGTGTTGTTTTCCTGTGGTGTGTGTCTTACAGAAAGCCTACTGTGGCCACTGTAGTGAAAGGATATGGGGGCTGGGCAGGCAGGCGAAGTGTATCAACTGCAAACTGCTGGTCCCATAAGCGCTGTCACAGACTCATCCCTCAGACCTGCCAAAGGCTTATGGTGAGTATTCCATCATTGCTGAGCAGCACACAGAGCACAAGCAGCCTGTCTTGTTCACCGGCCAACAACACAGTCTCTCACACTCTGAGATAAAGATTACATTTCATCCCGGGAGAGATCACGTGACAGCAGCACACAGTTAAACAATACGGTACTTACACTGTGCGTGAATCAGGTCAGTTTATTGATTGTCACATCAAGGAATTGGTGCATAACAATAAATGTACAAGTGGAAAGTTAAAAAGATAAAAAGCAAGTAAGAGATAAATGAGTAACTTTCAAACATAGAGAGTTTTGGTGCAGGAATGTACTATGTGCAAGCCGCCCTCATGTTCAAGTTCAGCTGGACTAGCAGAGTCCAGTCGGCCGTCCAGAACTTTAAAGCTTTTAGACGATGTTATCAGACGTCTGGAATCTGCTACTTCCTGATCAAGTGACAAACAGAGAGTTATTCACACAGCTTATGAAACAGCAGACAGATCTTCACTGTCCACAGGTCGGCACTCACATAACCATCAGAAATATGTGTGTGCATCAGAAAATATGTATGTTTGTGGTTTTCATATTCAGAATCAGAATCAGAAATACTTTAATAATCCAGGGGGAAATTATTTTGTTACAATACACCAGGTATAAAAACATAAAATAACATATAAAAAAACATCTATTAGACAATATATATATAATAATAAAGCTATAAAAACATGTAATAAGTGACAACGGCAAAATGAATAACAGAAATAACAACATTATCATAACTGATTGAAGAAGAAAACATATTTTATAAAATGAAATGATCCATCCTCAGTTCAGAGTTAGCAAAATAACATCTGACTTCCATCTAACCAGGAAAGAGGATCCTAGTTCTGTTCTCACATTTTAAATCAGGCATGCATGATATGGATTCTTCATCTGACAAATCGTTGACGATGACCTGCTTCTTGTGGCTGATACAAGAATAAGAAGATCATTTCTCATTCTTTAGTTTGTAAAGAAGCTCATAACTTTATGCACGCCTGAAGGTAAGACAGGCTCAGGTGGTGGTGAACAAAGATGAATGGTTTAATATCCAAAGCTCTGATGGAACCAAATCTAACTGAAAACAAAAAACTGTTCTGAATTTCTGGCTCATGAGAAATTCAAATATACTTTTTCATAGAACATAAGTCGCATCTAACGCTACATAAGAATTCAAAATAAAATTTATCGACTGATACTTGATCCTTTATCCTGTACATATATGTGCATCTTAATAATCATCTTAGGTAAAGGGAAATAAATGTATCTCTTATTGTGCAAATGAAACATTAATCTTCAAATGTTCCAGTTGAACTGTGTGTTGCTCACTGTACTTTGGTAGTCTGAAGTGTCAGCACTTTAGTTGAATGACAGTTTAACTTCGGTCCCTCTATGTCGCCCATCCCTGAATATGTTGTATAGTCACGAGTAAGAAGGCTGTGAGCTGCTTGAGTAGAACAGACATAGATCAATGCATTCAGGCCACAAGCTGAACGCATCCGCTCCGGTTCTTTCTCCTCCCATTCTATGAAATGAGGCATCGCGTTTACTGACAGCAAAACGAGTGTGTTATGTGAATCCACGGACTACACAGAGAGTGTCCTGATCAACACAAAGATCCAAAACTCAGCCCCAAAATCCTGACCAAAATCAATGTAGCGCTGGGACTGGGCACTCAGCTGTAGGAATCAGGTCCTCTCTTTGGCCGGCTTCAGCCTGATATCTTCAGACTTGAGGCTTGATAAGATGAAATGATTGAACGCCTTTTTGGTGAAACCCCCACACTGTGCGTTAGAGTCTGTGAGCACAACCATGTCTCCACCTTAGCTGAGAGCAACCTCACTTCTCTCCCTCACTTGCAAACATGGTTTATCATACACTCTTGCCAGGAGCGTGAAACAATGGGTGAATATTTAAGTGGATGTTTGCCAGTAGTGTGAGGGGATATTTAGGTGGACTTTGAATTTCTTTGTTCAGATCCAGTCATGCCATCACAAGAGCCCCCTTCAGATGCCAAAGTAAGAGGTGGACCTTCCACCAGAAGACGACGCAGAGGACACAGATGGGAGTAAGACACTGAGACCTTTCTTCTTTCTTTCTGAACAGTGCAGTAGAATGTTAGCATGTTATTGGCTCCAGTCCCCTTTATATATGTACAAGCGTCAGTCCTGCAGGTTAAAAGAGAAGTGACACACTCAGGAGCAGAGTCGATCTCTCTAGAGAACGACTAACTCTGTGCAGCAGAAAAAACCAAACGTCGACAGCTTCAGGACAGTAACCATGGCATACAGACCCTTACTACACACTAATGCAATCTGTTAATATTAAATACGTAAGAAGCAACAGAATGCGTACAAGACATAAATGTAAATGTCCAGTGTGGTCACAGAATATAAGGGAATATGAATATATATAAGAATCCTTAAAATTAGTTTTTTATATCTACAGACGCTGCAGAACCGACAACACCAAACACAGGCTCACAATGAGCCGTAGTGGTTGCCCATGTATTTTTCGTGGCTGCCTAGTTTCTCGCTTGCACGTGGTAGCAAGGGGTGATTGTGAGGGCGCTGCAGAGCACAGCTAACTGCCTGGATGCCACTAAATCCTGTCACTCCTTTAAAACATACACTGTTTAGAGTCAGTGAAGGTATTTTCTAGCTTAGCATGGGGGAAAAAAAAAAACATTGTTAACCACAAATATGGAGGCATATTTTGCTTTATTCGTCCATGTGGTGTCCAAGGTAGAAATACCCTTTCACTATGTTGTGACCTGCATGCAGCTGACGTGCGCTTTAGTTTGGGTAAGTTAGTTCCGAAGGTAGTGTCGGGGTAAGAGGCTAACATTGCTGGTTTAAAAGAACAAGTGTCTTACATCCTCTTTAAGAGCTCATGGGTTTGTTTTGGGGTCCTGATGTGAGTAAGCTTCTGGGAGCGCCTGGGAGTGACCGTATTTGGTATTCCCTGTGGATACTTTGAGTGGATTAGATGATGTGTACTCTGCCTCCCTCTACTGGCCAACAAAGAACTGGTATAATCCTAGAATTG